>NC_069505.1:591277067-591287067 GCF_027579735.1 Bombina bombina | reverse complement strand
TGGCAGGCTTTTGAGTGTCCTTGCAAAGAAAGGTGGCTATATTGGTCACTGATTTGTTTTTGTTTTGTTTTTGAATGTCAGAAATGTATATTTGTGAATGTTGAGATGTTATATTGGTTTCACTGGTAAAAATAAATAATTGAAATGGGTATATATTTGTTTTTTGTTAAGTTGCCTAATAATTATGCACAGTAATAGTCACCTGCACACACAGATATCCCCCTAAAATAGCTAAAACTAAAAACAAACTAAAAACTACTTCCAAAAATATTCAGCTTTGATATTAATGAGTTTTTTGGGTTCATTGAGAACATGGTTGTTGTTCAATAATAAAATTAATCCTCAAAAATACAACTTGCCTAATAATTCTGCACTCCCTGTATGCACACTTTCTGACGTACCAGCACCTACTATGTCACAGGACATACGTATATGCAATTTGTGATTGGCTTATGGCTGTCACATGATGCATTAATGTAACTAACTAACATTTGCCAGAATAAAAATGGTCTTTTTATGATGTATTTACTGATAATGCTATTATTCTACTGGGGTTTATTGGTCCTTTAGGAATTTACTGTATTTTATTATTGTTTATTATTACTTGTGTTACCCTTATACATTCTGTGATGCTGATTGGTACATACCTGCAAACATATACATAATAACAGGCTGTCACTTTGCTATACCCATGGGATATATTTAAAGGGACAGTCTACACCAGAATTTTTATTGTTTTAAAAGATAGATAATCCCTTTATTACCCATTTCCCAGTTTTGCATAACTAACACATTTATAATAATATACTTTTAACCTCTGTGATTATCTTGTATCTAAGCCTCTGCAAACTGCCCCTTTTTCAGTTCTTTTGACAGACTTGCAGTTTAGCCAATCAGTGCCTGCTCCCAGATTACTTCACGTGCACGAGCACAGTGTTATTTATATGAAATATGTGAACTAACACCCTCTAGTGGTGAAAAACTGTTAAAATGCAATCTGAAAGAGGTGGGCTTCAAGGTCTAAGAAATTAGCATATGAACCTCCTAGGTTAAGCTTTCAACTAAGAATACCAAGAGAACAAAGCAAAATTGGTGATAAAAGTAAATTGGAAAATTGTTTAAAATGACATGCTCTATCTGAATCATGAAAGTTTATTTTGGCCTAGACTGTCCCTTTAATATAAAATGTGCACAAACCACAAGAGTAACTACCCCACCCATAATAGCATAAATCAGGTTGCCAGTGCTCAACACCAAATTGGAAATTTGTTAAAATGTGAATGCTCTATCTGAATCATGGAGGATGGGTTTTGTCTCTTTAAAATAAAATTCATGTCATGAATACACTGACTACAATGTGTCACAGTATCACAGCGCCTGAAATGAACACAAAAAGACACCTTTTTATACCTGTAGGAATCAACTGATATATTATCCCTGTTTAACTCATATACAACAGATGATGCTATATGTACTGACCTAAAAAATGTCATTGTCCTATATCAATAGGAATATATCTATTATACATAGCCTGATATAAATAAGCAGCCATAGCATATCTCTGTACCCTATCAATAAGAATATATTTTACATACTGTAATGCAAACACCTTCAGGGAGTCATTGTGATATAGCACAGGAATATAAATACCTCCTGTAATAGCTAGAAGGCGTTTGTGTTATACCTGTATCTATATATTTCCTGTAATATTCATACTGACCACATGGTGGTGCTGTGTCATAACATATAGAAAAATCTCCTGTAATACCCACTTCAACCACAAGATGTCCCTGTGCTCTACACCTATCTATACATGAGAAGGGAACCAATGAAACCTCCATTATCTGCACACCCTTCACGATCTGTATTATCTCTTTATGTCTAGCTCACCCACATTGGAGCGATTTGGTTGAGATCCACGTATTACACGTATCCCACACACACCCCAGGAATCCATACATTCCATCCTTACTTCCATTATGATCCAGTGCCATTTTAATAATTCAGTTAGTATCTCATTTATTTAACCACACTTATATGTACATAACAATGTGCTTCAATAGGATTGCTCCGTCTTGAACCCTCGTACAGTGCCGATATCATATTTTCGCTTAATATACATAAGTGTGCATTTTCGGTTGCTTATTTCACTCAGCTCAGTATGACACGGCACTGACGTCCCCTTACATGACCTTTCAGCATTCAGCTTACCTCTGAACCTATCAGCATCCCTACAATTTATGACGTACACTGCCGATCAGGCAATATAATTCCGGAGAGAAGCCGGCTGCCCCACCTTTGATAAAGCCGCAGAGCGAAACGTGTCAGGGGGAGTAGGGACGTAGCAGTCTCTCTCTTTTTCTTTTTTAACTTGCTGCTAGTAACTTTTCATGCGACCTAACCTAGTTTAACTTATTTATTGCTGTAATAAGATTTTGGCAGACAATTGGTGTCCCCACAATTTAAATATACCGTATAAAACTTGGTTGTTGGTACATTTAACTTGGGATACCAGTACGTTATTCACTTGTATATTTAGCCGAACCTGCTTACTATTATAATATGATTTTGGTAGACAAATGTCTGCCATAATTCAAGGAGATAGATGTTTATTGTGGGTACATTCTGCTTTAATAACCGGTACGCTATTCAGAAGTAATCTTTTTTTTTTTTTTTTTTTAACTTTTTATTTAAAGTATCAATTGAGGGTACAGAAAAAGAAAAAAGGAAGTCACTTGGTTACATATTAGGGGGTAAAACATTTCTTCAGTAACTTCAGTAACTTCAGTGGGTTATCACCTCTTATTCATCATAAGGAGAAAAGAAAATCATTATATATACCATAAACATAATAAAGTCAATATAATAACGTCTGGAGTTTACTACTAATAATGACTAACCTTACTAGCTTACCTAAACCTTCCTAAGCTCGTCAGTCAGCCCGACCCCATAATGGGAGGGGGAGAGAACAACCGCCAAACCCCCTTTAATAATCCCCTCTGTAAACAAATTAAACCTTCCACTCGGGAGAAAATAGACCAAGCTCTAATTGCTGAATAAACCAAATAGAGCCCCTAAACGGAGCAACTAACTGACGTTGGGCGTCTACAGAAAGGGTTAATATAACTTTCTCCCATTTCGAGAAAAATCTTTGTATTGACTTATCACTGGCATCTCTCAAATTAAATTGTTCCATTGTAATCTGGTTATAAATTTTATTTACAAACTCCTTGAATTTAGGTTCACGTGGAGATTTCCAATTCCTAAGCATAACATTACGTCCTACTAGAATCGATGTATTTATGAGCCTGATATTTGCGTAGGGTTCCTCCTGATTTACAAGGAAAAAAATATGTCTTGACTCGAATTTGAGATTGCAAGGATTTACTTTATTCACCCAAAAACACACTTTGCTCCAAAACTGAGATTCTTTAGAACAAGTCCAAAAACAATGTATTTCATCTGCCTCCTTAGCATTGCATTTAGGGCATTTAACTTCTGTCTTATACCATTTAGACATTTTAGATGGTGTAATATATAATAAATTCATTAACTTAAAATGTGATTCCTTCCAGTCTGTAAAAACTTGAGTTTGGTCAGTTAATCTGAAGCTTTGTAGAATGTGGTCTTTAGTAACATTTGGTAGCAGCTTATTCCATTTCCTCTCTAAATCACCAATATGTAGCAACCCATGATGTTTAATAAGCACATTATAAAGGGATGAGATAGAGACTTTCCCAGCTTGATATAATTTGATCACACCATCTAAGTCTCCCAGTGAGGTAGTATTTTCACCCTCTACTCGTAAAGACCCAATCCAATGTTGTACTTGAAGATAAGCATAAAAAGAAGTTTTTTCTAAGTTGAAATTAGCTCTTAGGTCTGCAAATGTCTTAATCAGTAGGGTCTCATTTACACATATGTCTTTTATATTTTTGAGACCATTACTGGCCCAAATGCGAAAAATTTTGTGTGTGGATCCCGGGATAAAATCCGGATTCCCTACTAGGGGGAGAAATGCGGATCTACAAAAATCAATATGAAATTCCAAGCAAACTTTTTGCCACGCTAGGATTATATACTTGAATGTATACATATGTGCCACATTTACTGGCAATTTCGCAAAGGGGATGTGGATCAAAGCTTTCAAAGAAAATGGGGCTACCAATTGTGTTTCTATTTCAAGAAGAGAAACATAATCTTTTTCTGTTATCCAGTCTAAAACGAATTTCACTAATGTGGCATAATTATAAAGCTGAATATTCGGGAGTGCCAGACCACCATGCATTTTAAAATATGATAATTTAGCTAAGGAAATCCTGGATTTCTTCCCGTGCCATATAAATCTAGTGAACAGTCTTTGCAGGAATTTTAAATCTTTTCTAGTAATTAGAAAAGGAAGATTCTGTAGCAGATATAGTAATTTTGGAAATAAGATTACTTTAATTAACATTACTCTCGCAGACAGTGAAATAGGCAAATTGTGCCATACTGCTAATTTCTGCTTAAACGTTTTGATACATTTCCGGAAATTTAATCCATACCAGCACGCAGGATTCTTACTTAGGATAATACCTAAGTACCTAATTTCCTGTACCTCTTTAAAAGGATGAGTAACGAGCGACTTAGGTTTATATATCCATAACAGTTCCGATTTCCCCCAATTAATCTTGTAGCCAGAAATCGAGCTAAATATTTCTATAATTCTTAGCAATTGGGGTATGGATTGTTTGGCGTTACTTAAAAAGAGTAGGATATCGTCAGCAAATAGCGATGTCACAAGATTTTTATCCCCTAAGTTAATTCCTTTTAACTCTTTTCTTAATAGGATTGCCAGCGGCTCTAATACTAAATTAAAAAGTAATGGGGAAGTGATCCTTCTATCCCCGATCTTAATTGTGGCTATATAATTCTTCTGGGACCACCCTTTAGCTAATTTGGCTAGGTATTTTGCGGAATTGCCATAATGTCCTCTAAATCTAGCTTTTTGTTTTTGGACTTCTATAGCTAAGGCTTGTTTCAAGAACAACTCTCTCTCTGTTCGAGCCGAAATATACTTAGCCCAGAGGGGTTGACTTGAGCAGTTTAAGTATTTTTTATATGCATTTTTGACCTGGTTGGCTAGTTGTTCTTCTCTATTTTTCTTCTTTTTTTTCCATTTGCACAAATAAGCAATGATCTCGCCCCTCAGGACTGATTTTACTGTTTCCCAGAAAATTTCTGGTTTATCTGCACATGCAGCGTTGAACTGATGGAATTCTTTCCATCTAGCTTGTAGCCAGTTCTTGAATTTAGAATTATTAACTAAAAATTGGGGAAAGAAGAAGCGCGAGTTATAGAGGCCTGGGGACCGAATTGCATTGATCTCCAAAGTGATAATTGCGTGATCAGAGATAACGATCTCGCCTATCTCTGAGTGAATCTCTAAACCTAGCATATTGCTAGATATTAAAAAGTAATCTATTCTTGAAAAGGATTTGAATGTCTTCGATTCACAAGTGTACTCCTTACTATCCGGGTGTTGCAACCTCCATATATCTTTGAGTGCAAGTTTATATCCCAGGTTCTGTAGAACCTTAGCTTCCCTATTATGCCTACCTCTTTGCGTAAAGTTAGACCTGTCTAGACTAGGGGTGAATCTCATATTCAAATCTCCAGTCAAGACAATATTCTTCCCTATAAACGGTAACAACTGCAAACTCAGCTTCTCCCAAAATCCTCTATCCAAGGAGTTTGGGCCATAAACATTACAAAAAATAAAATAACATTTATTAATCAAGATTTCTAGAATCTGGAATCTTCCTTCTGTATCCAGTACTTGCGATACAATCTGATAGGAGAGATGTTTATTAAATAGTATGGCAACCCCTCTTTTCCTTTTATCATATGACGTTGCCGAGATTTCTCCTACCCATTTCGTTTTTAATTTGGGTAATTCATGAGGCTTTAAATGGGTCTCTTGTATGAATGCAATGTCGGGCTTAGGTTTCCCCAATTCCTTAATAATCAATTTCCTCTTAATTGGGGAGGATATACCCCCCACATTCCATGACATTAATTTCAGTCTATCCACCATTTAGAGTCAATAATAGATACGCCCATTGCAAATACCAAATCTGATCTAACCAAGGAGAAAAAAAAAAAGAACAAAATTAAAATTAATCCCCATCTGTACATAAAAACAGCATTACTATCTCTCCCCCTACCTCCTGGGGCCGACCATTTCACCAATCTACCATATCTGCCAGCAAGTATCAAGTAAAACATTTCTATCTTCAGAATAAACAGTCTTGAACTACTATATTCTTTACATAAATCTGGTACACCATTCCTGATTATTTAACACTATTTGGGTACCGTCTTTTTCAAAGATAATTTTAGCTGGATATACTAATCTTACATTAAAGTTAGCCTTGATCAGTCTGGAACAAAATGGTGACTTCTCCCTCCTTTTAGCTAGGTTCTCTGCAGAAAAATCTTGGAAGATCAATATCTTATGTTGCATTATCATTAAACTGTTACTTTTACGATAGTATCTAAGTATATTAACCTTATCCTGAAAATTTAAGAATTTTATAAGAACCGGTCTTGCCCTACAAGTGCCATCAGGATTGTTTCGTATTGGGCCAACTCTGTGAGCTCTTTCTATCTGTATTGGTATGTTTTCAGAAGTAATCTTAAGGGTGTACACGATTGAACCTGGTTTACTACATTTGAACACCGTTGTCCACTATATACTACTATGGAGTAATGTTTCATCAGCTGATAAATTGTGGTGTACAGACACTGTAGTTATACAGTATAACTGTCCCTCCATAACCTCATTGCGAAGTGTAGGAAGCTGTCTAACCGATGCAGTATCCATTCCATATATTATGTACTAATATTACGGTGTTTCGCTCCGCCCACTGAGGCCCACAGTATCTATTACTGGCTCATTCTTTACATCTGCTCATCTCTATCAACATAGTTTCGTTTGATAACTGATGTAATTACAGGAAGCCAGTTTATGCAGTACGGCTGATATAATAATCTACTAATTGAGCCATTTGGGCTATCAGTTACAATATTATTCTCAATACTGCTTCTGGCATGAGCTTGTAGAACGTTCTACCTTTAATTTAGTATTCAATCCCACATATAGAACATTGTCACACTCCTTAGATTATGCTTCCAGTAACTTAATGCCAGGTACTTACCACAATATTCTTCAGGGCTGACTATATATTTTAGACATATGTGACCTCCTGTGTATTAGGTGACTAGTATTGTGTCACTCCACATTAATATTGTGTCATACCTCTCGCCATCCCTGATAGAAAACCTTGCTAGGCAAGAGCACTAATTTACCTGTGATTTAACATTTTACCGGTTCTCCACCCCACTACTGGTACTCACATTACAAATGATTCCTACACCAGGGGATACAGCAATCCTTTACTTTGTTGCACATGATAATGTTACACAGTGTTTTTATTTGATATTGTTTTCATTCAATTTGACCAATAAAAGTTAAGTTTTAACCCCTTCTTCCGGAGAATAATAGTTTTTTCTCCACTGTTCTCATTTTGTTCACTTATTTCTAGTGTTGTTGAGTGCTAATCAGGTACATACTTTGCCAGTGTTTCATTGGTTCCCTTGTCTCAATTTCTCTCCTATGTACATCACCTCTCCTTTATTATACCTTATATAGTGAGATATATTCGATTATCCCACAGGTTACTTAGATATCATTTAGGATACAACCCATGTAGTGCCATCGTTTCCTTTCCTTTCTCTCTACCTATCTATACATGTGTATGAGATTCCTGTAATACACACTTAAACCACAAGATGTCCCCGTGCCCTACAACTATCTATACATGTGTATGAGATTCCTGTAATACACACTTAAAGTTCCATTTATACATATTTTAAAGGGATGATTTAATTGTTTCAACACTCAAAACAGAATAATCAACAGAGAATATTAGTGCAGGTTGATTTAAAGGGACAGTCAACACCAACATTTTTGTTGTTTAAAAAGATAGATAATCCTATTATTACCCATTCCCCAGTTTTGCATAACCAACACAGTTATATAAATACACGTTTTACCTCTGTGATTACCTTGTATTTAAGCCTCTGCAAACTGCTGCGGAATCTGTTGGCGCTCTACAAATACCTCATAATAATAATAATAATAATAATAATAATTTCAGTTCTTTTGACAGACTTGCATTTTAGCCAATCAGTGCTCACTCCAGGGTAATGTCGCGTGCATGAGCTCAATATTATCTATATGAAACACATGAACTAACGCCCTCTAGTGGTGAAAAACTGTCAAAATGCTTTCAGATTAGAGGTGGCCTTCAAGGTCTAAGAAATTAGCATATGAACCTCCTAGGTTAAGCTTTCAACTAAGAATACCAAGAGAACAAAGCAAAATTGGTGATGAAAGTAAATTGGAAAGTTGTTTAAAATTACCCTATCTGAATATGAAAGTTTATTTTGGACTTGATTGTCCCTTTAAGTTAACTGAGCATTTAAAACTAGCTTTCAGATTTTGCTTTCTGGCATTTGTATTGCGCGTGAGACAAGCACAATATTTACACAAAAGCAAGAGATGCTTAAAGGGACAGTTAACACCAAAATTTTTGTTGTTTAAAAAGATAGATAGTCCCTTTATTACCCATTCCCCAGTTTTGCACAACCAACACAGTTATAATAATACACTTTTTACCTCTGTGATTACCTTGTATCTAAGACTCTGTAAACTGCCCCCTTATTTCAGTTTATTTGACAGACTTGCATTTTAGCCAATCAGTGCTCACTCCTCGATGAATTCATGTGCGTGAGCTCAAGTTATCTATGGGAAACACATGAACTAATGCCCTCTAGTGGTGAAAAACTGAAAAATGCATTCCGATTAGAGGCGGCCTTCAAGGTCTAAGAAATTAACATATGAACCTCCTAGGTTTAGCTTTCAACTAATAATACCAAGAGAACAAAGCAAATTCAATGATAAAAGTAAATTGGAAAGTTGTTTAAAATTACATGCCCTATCTGAACCATGAAAGCTTATTTTGGGCTTGACTGTCCCTTTAATGTCCCTTTAAGAAAAGTGTTTTAAAGGGATACAGAACAATTGCTCAAAACAGCTATTTAGTGATTGAACTGTAATAGCATGTTCCCATGTGCATTGGTTATAAAGTTATTGATAAAGATTTAATCTTACCTGCTTTTTTATTATTCATCAGTGTAAAACATTAAAAAGGGACACCAAACTTATCTATAAATATATATATGTGTGTTTATATTAATATATACAGTCGTATGCAAAAGTTTAGGCACCCCTGACAATTTCCATGATTTTCATTTATAAATATTTGGGTATTTGGATCAGCAATTTCATTTCGATCTATCAAATAACTGAAGGACACAGTAATATTTCAGTTAGGACAAAATAATAAGAAAAGCGCAAACGACTTAGAGGATTTAATTAGTATATAATACAATAATACATCAAAACTTACACTAGGGTAAGAGTAGTCCAGTATCCATAGACGATGAAATCAATGATGCACAAAGCAGCTGTTCTCTAGGTCCCGCTAATGGTCCGACATCAATGATCTTACCGCCGACCTCAACAGGAGGCAACGTCTGATGTCACCGTTGGAAGTGATCTGGAGCGTCCTCCAGCAAGCGGATAACTCTCAGAATAAACAGCTGTTAGTAACATTAGCTGTGGTAACTAAGGGGATACTGAACTATGTATTATTGTATTTTATACTAATTAAATCCTCTAAGTCGTTTGCGCTTTTCTTATTATTTTGTCCTAGCTCTTTATCCTCTGAGATTGGTGGACATATCACTAAATGAGAGCTGCATCGACGCACACAGGTTCTTGTGACTTTTATGGATATTCCTATACAAACCCTATATATACCAGTGGGTTATATCTTTGCTGCAAATTATACTGATAATTCATTAGACATTTTATATTAGAAGGTAAAAGTTG